>NC_054535.1:60596841-60636546 GCF_017654505.1 Polyodon spathula | reverse complement strand
TGCACAGCATAAGAAGTTGTATAAAAAAGTATAATTTATTTTTCTTTTTTTTTTTGACAAAGGGGTATTCCCTTCACAATCAACACAATCAACACAACACAGACAGTGCACGTTTCCATGCTGCCTTTCTGCACAGGGCACATCTGTCCGAAGTTTTATTTTTATTGCACTTGCCTACCTGGCATTGGCGTCTCTTGTGGCTCTCAACGGGGTTACCGCGGTCTCTGGTATTTATTTTCACTAGTCCCGATACTAATCGAAGCGCAGCTGGAGCCATCAAATGGCTGAATGAAAACAGTAGTCAGTCATTCACTCAGACAGAGAGTACGGACTAATCTGATTACAGCTGAACACATTGCAGACTGGTAAATAAAAATAACAAAGTAGAATACCGCTCTGTATAATCAAAATACAACTGTTTTTTTTTTTGTGGCCGTCAATGCTCCCGGGACGTTTAGGTATAATCTCCTTTATTTCTGCTCTCACACGTTTCATGCTTTTTGAGAATATTTAATACATAATGGCAGAAAGGTAGATCACCTCGCAGCCCCATATTGTTACACGACTGGAGAAAATTACATTTTAAAACCAAAAACTGCCAAAATGACCACCGTGGGGCTTCTAGTGTTAATATTTTTGTGGCTTGTTATTTATGAATGTATTCATATATTTATAATATAAACATTAATTTCTACATTTATTTATTTAAAAATTTTTTTTTCTAAATATATTTATTCCTCTATGCATTTTTTAAGCTTTTATTTATTTATACCTAATAAATTATTCCTTTATTTAATTTTTAATTAAACAAGAAACTACAATTTATCAGAGATCAGAGATTTAGACAAAGAAGCTACATGCTACTCTTGTATACAATTCCATTCTATTGTATCCAAACAGGAAACTAGATATTTCCAAACAGGAAATAGAGCATTTCTAGAATCGAGCAGCCCCTTCGTTTTCAGCAAAAGCTGGTCAGGCATGGATGTAAGCTAAAAAAATTAATGCATTTCAACAACTGCCCAGTGGCGCAGCAGGCTAAGGCAGTGTGCTCTTCAATGATGATGTTGCAATTTCAAACGACGGTAATTTTTTTTTTTTTTTTTTTTTCTGCGGTATGTGCTGTTTTAAAACATAAATACATTGTTTAATATAAACGGTGTGGATATCAAACTGCTTGCGATCCCTGGTTTATTTTGACGTTGACCAACATGTGGAATCACATGATTGGTGGATGTCCAGTTATTTAGATTTTCTGTTTGAATAGTTGCTACACACACTTAAAAAAGTAAATGGAAGAGGAAGTAGAAGAACAATTTTACCTTAGTTTGACGACTTATATCTTATTGTGCTAAAAAGGTGTTTACGTTTTTTTTTCACATTTGATGTAAGAAAGTTTCAGACTTTTGGAACTGGTACAGATGGTAATTCTAAGTGTTTTACTTTACCTGCCGCTACATGATGAAAACTCAATACAGAGCCAGGTGGAGGAATACATGGCTGGTTGGCTGTTGTTGTTAAGAACCGCGCTGCAGGTAATCCACAGCACGACCCAGACAAGCAGGGTTCTGCACACAGATGGGGGACGGGCAGTGGTATCAATCAACGGCGGGGATGCGGCAAGGCCTAGCCCACTGGAGGAACTCTATTCTCCCAAGAGTGTAGTTTTTAGAGAAAAAAAACACATGCAGACTCTTACAATACTGCACAGGCAATCACTCACATACGACAGACAGTCACAAAAAAGGTATCCTGCAACACAAGCGAGCAGGCTGCTGGAAGTGAGGCGACAGAAAAATAAACTTCAGTTAGGAGTCACTGATTCCGAGTAAAGCGGCAAGGGGGCTTTCAGCACGAATGCAGGGGAACTGCAGTCGACTGAGGAAGCTCCTTTTACAGACAACGTTCAGTTTAACACAGAGGTCTTACCATACCGCCTTGAGAAGCAAAAAGAGAAATGGCTTCCTCAGTATAACGGTTTTAAACCTTTGGCGGGCGGGACCGAGTGCGTCATCCCAGGAAGGGGTCTATCGGCAGCTCTGATATAAACAGCTGAGTAAATACCTACCAAATAGGCCAGCATATCCCATAAGTACGTTTTGGTGGTCATCTTCAAATTGAAAGGGAACTAACAATAATAACAGCACAATAAAATAAGTGAGAATTTTGGCAGATAGATTATATAAAAATGGGTTTGTATCAAAAGAATAAAAAAATTACATGCTTCTGCAAAATCCAACAGGTCTGGTAACCCAAAAATTCACAAAAAAAAACAACCAATGCAAATGATTGTAGCACAATTGATAACCCAAGTGTAGCAGGGGGGTAGGAAAGCCCTGCTGTTTAATCGTATTGTTTGTTTATTTTTAGAACAGGGTCTCCCCCTCCTCCCCTGTGTTATTTTGTATTTGTTTATTGTATTGTGTTTTATTTTGTTTATAGATGACGGCGAACCACGGCGTGTTTTGTTTGTTTATTATTTATTGTATGACAGCGTAGCTGTATTTTAGTATTGTTATTGTTTTGCAGCGTGGATGGGAAGTCCCATCAACATTATAAAACCTGTGTAGAAGGTGGCCATCTCCCAAATTAATTGATTAATTTATTGCTAATCAGGAGATGGTCACTTGCATAAATACCTACAGCTCTCTGCACTCCGGGTGGGTGTTCGGAAGTGGAGAACGGGAAAGTGAGAGGAGAGGTTAATTTAAAAACAGCAGATATAGGAACAGTGAAGGCGATCGCCCCGCTGACCTATATTTGTATTTTGTGTTCATGATTTATTTTTGTTTAAACCTTTTATTTTTGTGCCATGTGAGCAGTGTTTATTTTTGTTTGAATATTTTATTTAATTTTATGATATTTAATAAATGGCGTACGCCGCTCCTGTAAACTGCAGTTACCTGACCTGTGTGCGCTTCCTGATTCTGGTCTGACATCACCGCAATGTCATTTCCTGCCACACCAAGATTTCTTATTGTGGAAATAGCTGTAAGGCAGCTGCAGCCACACTTTGAAAGCTTACCTAGCTGTGTTAAAGATACAACACATTTTCTGAAAAGGATTAATAATATAAAGGTTAAACTTCCACAGAACACCATTTTATTTTGCAAGGATGTAAAACCCCTGTACCCCAGTGTTCCTAGGCATGAAACTTTAGAAGCATGTAAAGAGGCTCTAGAAAATAGAGTAGATAAGAACATGAAGAAGAAATGTTAAATATGATCAAGATAGTTTTAGAAAACAGTTACTTTACATTTGGAAATAGAAATTATTAACAGAATAATGGCACAGCAACAGGCTCAAAATTAGGTATGTATTTTGCAAGCACGTATATGGGCAAATTTGAGGAAATGTTATTGAGTAAACTAGACAAGAAACCATTAGAACCAAAGATATGTGAATGGCTTTGTATATTTAAGATAAATTGTTGTAAATATATGGATTTGTGTAAATCAATTCATTGAATTATTTAATTGTGATGACACTTCGTTTAGGACCATTACGTGTCTGCGTGGAGCAGCAGATGAAAGCAATCAGCTGTTCCAGCAGGCAGGTGGGCGTGTCTCAGCAGTGTCAGTATAAAAGCATGGCGATCACTGTGATCAGGGGCTGCTGCAAGGCCTGCCGTTTGACGGCACCTTTGATTTATAGCTTGTTGCATTGTGTTTTTATTTTTTGTGTTTTTACAGTCTTGTGCCATCTTCTGTGTGCTACCTTTGCTGGTAGCGTCACATGACATTATTGTTAAATGTTTGTTTGTATTTATTATTTAAATCCTGTGTGCATATGTCGGCGCAAAAACGTGAATCTCCCTACCTCAGTCTCTTGTGTGTTCTCCTCGGCTGCCTGAGGCAAGTATACCAGGATACTACCACAATGACATTTCTGGAATAGACAAATTAGCAACTGATATCCAACCTAATATTTAGGTGGATTTAAGGTGGACAAAATCTGAAATGTAATTCTTAGACAGAAAATGTCTAAGAAATCCTTTAAACTTGATCAAAGATCTATTAAAACAGATCTTTACTCGAAACCTATTGATATGCATCAGTACCTACATACAGTATGTCATCTGCACATCCTATCGGTACTAAAAAAGCAATTCCTAAGGACTGAGCATAAGTATAAAAAGAAGCTGATAAAATGACTACAAAAATCAGATAAAGGAATTAAAAACAAATCTTAACAAAGAGGACATAAAGAAGAAATTATTGAGAGAAAATTGAGAAAAGTTGATAAACTCAATAGGAATGAACTACTTAATTATAATAAAAGGGAAGAGAGGGTTAAGAGAGTACCATTAATAATTACATATTGTAAATTATTACCCAACATTTAAAACATGTTTTACGTATAATTCTTAATTCAGAAAAAAATCCAAAAAATATTTCTAAAAGCACCGATTGTAGCTTTTAGATGGGATGTAAATTTGGATGACATTTTAGTCCACAGTAAACATAAAGGGATCATAAGTACATTAAGGGACACTGGGGCAATTTATAAGCAAAAGCTGAAAAGCATGACAACAGATCTCTCGCACTTTTATGGTCATGACAATTCTGCTTTCACGTTTACATGAGTTTATTTTAGAGAGAGAATTTAGTCGTTCAAATGCAAACGACGTCATTAACAATAAGATAATGGGAGGGTTTATTTAAATATCACCAAACACGCTGAAAAGAGATGCTGCGCGATAAAGGATATCATTCAAGTAATGCATAGGGGGTTTTAAGCGCTAGGCAGAGATGAAGAGAAGGTTACCCCCCATCTGTCTAGAATGCTTAGGCTTGCAGTTAAAATGGTTCATGCTGCCAAGAAGAAAAAAATAATAATATAGATATAGGGGGAAAAAAGCTACATTATTCGTAGTATTATGATCTAGTCGTTCTTATGCATCGTTCATAATTAGGGCTAGGAGTTTGTCACGGCAAAGTTGGATGTAAATCACGGAGCAATCACGATCATTGTTTATGTATTTTTTGTATTCCATTCTTCTAAGAAAACAAATGAAAATAAAATGTTCTGGTTAATATATTCACTTTTACTTTACTTTTTATAGCAACAACAATGAAGGACAAAATGATAATGACCATAACACAATATTTAAACAGTGGTCAAAATAATTAATAGGTATTATATTTATACATAATTTCAGGGAGAACAAAAATAATAAATAATTTTACAGAAATGAAAATGTACTTTAAGGCTTAATTGTCTTTGTTTCTCCCAATGAGTTTTAAAAATACTTGTATTTTCCTTGTCTGCTCTCATGCCCATGTCAGCTCACATGGGCAACTTGAACTACAGAGAAGTTCTCTTTCAATTCGAAAATAGCCATCAACTAATGGGTATCGCCGTCAGGGGATAGGATTACGCTGAGCTTAATATAAAAGCTGCCTTTAGGCCTCTGTAGTTCTGATGTCAGCGCCCGCCCCTTGGGTGCTGAATAATTATGCAGATCGTAGGAAGCTCAGCCTCTTTTGCTTTCAGCCTTTGACCGGGACTGAATGTAACTATATCATTGTTGTTACAACACTGTTAATTTATTTAATTCAGCGTTTGTACCCTGCATTGCCTAATTGTGCATGGGAAACTGACTGCTCCTTCCCTGGGTTTATTTCACTGAATCTCTAGTTTTATATTTGCTGAGCGTGGGCCGCAAAATCACCGGGCTCGGCTGGTTTTGGCACCTGCTTTTAGCTCTCATATTCGGCGTGCCGGCTGTCACTGCCCCTTAAGCACTCGGCTGAGTCGCTTACTATCGAGCTACTCACTCTTTTCAGCTTGTGGACTCTCAAGCCTGTCTCGCTGGTTATTATTGAGAGCCTTTATTGTTAATTATTGTAATATTTACTTGTAAATAACTTTTTGTTTTTCTTTCTTTCAGGAAAGAAACACGAGGTGTGTGTGTGTTGGCCCTGGGACTACCTTAAGCACAGCAGCGGTCTTTCTCTTTCAATTCGAAAATAGCCATCAACTAATGGGTATCGCCGTCAGGTGATAGGATTGTGCTGAGCTTAATATAAAAGCTGCCTTTAGGCCTCCATAGCTCTGATGTCAGCGCCCCACCCCTCGGGTGCTGAATGACTATGCAGAGCATAGAAAGCTTGGCCTCTTTTGCTTCAGGCCGCAAGGGCTACTGAAGCGACCTCGCTGCTTGATGGCTATTTTCTCTTTCAGAGTACCGGGATTGCATCCGCATCCTTACGTTGTCTTTCAATTCGAAAATAGCCATCAACTAATGGGTACTGTGTACCAAGGCAGTCGCGAGGGAGACCATGCTGCAGTAGGACAGGATTGGTCTACATGTAAAAAATACACGGAACAGCGCCTCAACGTCTGGTTCGAAAAACATATGTCCTAACACTGTTCTATGAACAGACGGTCTTTAACAGCACGATATCGTACCAGGATACTCTTACCACATGGGTAACACTGGAGAGCGTACTCAAAGAGTACAGCAGTCTAATCCAGAGTAATACTAAGTGGTCTCTTCCACTGCTGTAATTGAATCCAAGACCGAAGCTCCAAAAAGTGGAGCAGAGGAATCCAGCACATTGAGTCTGTAGAATTGAGTCTCATGAAGTGTGTGGCGTAGCACATATTTCAGACACTGGGACACCTCGAAAGAGGGCCCAGGACGTCGCCATATCCCTGGTAGAATGCGCCTTCAATTGCCCGGAGGGGAAAGGCCAGCAGATTCATAAGCCAGAGCAAACGCATCCACAATCCAATAGGACAGGCGCTGTTTAGACAATGCCTGACCCAGCGTCCTAGAACCATAACACACAAACAACTGTTCAGTGTGTCTGACACCCCTTGTACGGTCAATATAGCACCTCAATGCCTGACTGGGCAGAGCATATGCAACTGTTGCTCCTCCAGAGAAGGGAGGAGGATGGAATGCCATCAACTCCACAGATTGATTCACGTGGAACAGGGATATTACTTGCAGCAAAAATGCAGAGTTTGGTTGCATGGAGACTCAAGACCAGTCTCCAGCGAAGCGAGTGCAAGAAGGGTGCACTGAAAGTGCATGCAGCTCGCCCACACGTTAAGCTGAAGCAATAGCCAGCAAAAATGCAGTCTTTAAAGACATGAGCTTCAGATCCACAGTGTGGAGTGGCTCAAATGGGGAGTTTGTAAGGGCTTCCAGCCCCACATCAAGGCGCCACAAGGGGAGGCTAGATGTCCTGGCCGGACGCAGCCTCCTCACACCCTTAAGAAATTGGGACACCAGGAAATGGTTTCTAGGCAATAACCTATCTAAGCGTGTCTGACAAAAAGATATGGCTGCTAGGTACACCTTCAATGTGGAAGGGGACCTACTGTCACCTAATAGTTTCTGGAGAAACTGTAAGATAACCGCAATCTCAGACTGCGAGGAGGACATCCTCTCTCTGCAGGCTTCTGGTGATGAGGAGCCGTACAGGAGGGACGTTCTTGCAACTCGCTGGACGAGCAGCAGCAGGAACCGGAGGCTCTGGTTGAGAGGGCGGCTCAACATCTGGGGGTGGAATGGCCCAGGGACAAGGAGCCCCAGGGCTTCTGGTTCCCTCGGCTACGCCGGTGCGTAACAGCACACTGCCCCCTTTCCCGGACTTTGTCAGGGAGATCCAGTCTACCTGGTCCAATCCAGCTTCAGCACCTAGTACGGTTGCCGAAGCTCTGGTTTTCTTCCATGCAGGGCGCGGAAGGTGCTGGCTTGGCAGCCTCCCCCCCGGTGGACTCTGCCATTGCTGCCCTCGTACAGATGCCTGGCATTGAGCCGGCCAAGGACCTATAATGTCTGAATAGGCAATGTAGGACAATGGAGATGCACCTTAAGAAAGCTTATGCGGCTTGCTCCCAAGCAGCTAGGCTTTCAAACATTGCTAGCATGCTCTCCATCTATCAGACAACCCTTATCAAGGAGCTCCCTAATATGATCATGGCGGCTTAGAGACGGAAGCTAAAGCAGGCCTCTGAGACAGTCACCAGACTGGCCCAACTCACGGACAGAGCGGAGGGCCATTGGCTTGCGTCGCTGGTGGTTAACAGATGGCAACTCTGGCTTTCTCAGGCTAGAGTCAAGGAGCAGGACAATTCATCTCTCCTGGACACCCCTATCACTCCTGGTCATACTTTGGCCCTACAGTGGAGTAGATGCTCCAGAGGAACCTTAAGACAAGGGAGTATGCCCAGCTGCTCCCACAGAAGCCTGCCTTGTCTGTTAGGGGTCCCCCCCTGTGGGGGCAACAGCCTCCGCTCAGGCCCGCTCGTGCTCCTACGGCACGCTTGGCGTTATCTCCTCTGCAGTGCGGTCGACCTGCAAAGAGGGGCAACTGGAGCCCGGGGGGGGTGGCAATCGCCAGCGACCCCTGGGGCCCACGACTGCTCCCACCGCGCGGCCTAAGGCTCAGCATCCCTGAAGGGCCATAGCAGCCCTTGACCCCTGTCTCCCAGTTACCTTACTGGCAAATCAGCACCAACAATAGCTGGGTGCTCAAGACTATGCAGGCTGGTTACAGCCTTCAGTTCCAGTTAAAACCACCCCCCTTTTGGGGGTGATAGTAACTGCAGTGAAGGACCCGCTCCAACATGCAGCTCTCGACACAGAAATCCTGACGCTTCTTTTGAAGTGTGCCATTTGCAAAGTAGATCCCTCCTCTTGCAGGGAGGGATTCTATTCAAAGTACTTCCTAGTGTCCAAGAAGGATGGCAGGTTCCGCTCTATCTTGGATCTGAGACTTCTGAACAGACACCTTCGGGTGTTACGTTTCAAGATGCTCACGCACCGCCATGTTGTCCAGGCCATTCAGCTGGGCGATTGGTTTACCACCATGGATCTGAAGGATGCATACTTTCACATACCCATCAGGCCCGGGCACTGCAATTACCTTCACTTTGCATTTCAGGGCAGGTTCTACGAGTACTGCGTACTCCTTTTCGGCCTGTCCCTTGCTCCTCGCGCTTTTTCCAAGTGCATACACAGCACCCTAGACAGGAACTGCCTACCCCTGCATTATGGAGTAATCGATTCATAATGAAATCTATGCAGATGACCTCTGTCACATGACGAGTGTCTATCTAAGCGATTGCAGAAACCATAGAGGTAATCGTACAGGTAGTATGCATGGCTCAAAACGAATTTGGCTGATTTTAAAGAGTTAATACAACAGCTTTCTCAAAAAATGATTGTACAGAACCAAAACTGGAACATGTTCAATATTATTAATCTTATATTTAAAGTTTCACTATTTATTTGAATATACAGTAATCATTTTAACAAAGACAAACTGACCAGGCACCTTCTAATACTTTAAAATTTAAAAAAACTAAAGAAAATAATGATTTCCTTCCAGAGAAGATTGGCGAAAGAAAATAAGATATGTCCCTTCAGATTCGGAAGAGGAGTGTCCAAAAAAATTAAAAAGGTATAATTCTATTCCAGATAACATTCAATATGTACACATTCAACCAACTATTCGTATCTCCTTGTACATGCATTTTATATAAAATAAAGTATCAAGTGTTTCCATTTAAAAGGTAATACAGATGTGTTTTTTTTTTTAATTAAGTGGTTAAATGTTTGAAATAAAAAAAAAAATATTTAACAATCTCTTTACAGATATCTCTGGAAAAGAAAAAGGCTGATGTTATAATGTGAAAAATAATGAGCAGACCTCAGTCACAATCAACATTAGAGGAGAATACAAAATAAAAAAAAAACTGTGACAAAACTAAAAAAAGGAAAACGAGGACTTAAGATTTTTTTTGCAAAAAGGTAAGTGCATCAAATATTGCACACAAAACATATTTTTGTTCTTTCTGATATACTTTGTTTTAAATGCCAGATGAAGCCATTGTATATACAGCCTCCAGGATTATTCACACCCTTAATACACTGTAACTGGTTTTAGAAAAAATAATGCAAGTCTACATTCAGTATTTGTTGCATAAATTGTAAGCCTGTCAATACTGGACATCACAAAAACATACAGTATGTGTGTGTTTTTGTTTTGTTTTTTCAGAGTTTATACAGGAAATCGAAAAGCTGCTTTCCAAAACAAAAGAAAAGAACAAACAGGAGGAGCAAACCACAGAGCAGGTAGATATATATTTACAGAGCGAGAGAAGCAGAGAAGCCCTGCTATGTGAACACTGATACTTTGTATTGTTATTTAACAGTCTACAGCCGCCACAAATTTAGGCATAGGTAATGCAATTCAAGAGGCATGTGGTAGAGGAAGCAGTCAAAGACCTTGCTGTTACTGTTTTTGGCAGGGAGGTATTATCCACCAATGGACTTTCAGCAAGAGCTGATAATGCCAACCATGGCTCTATTGCCAAACTAGCCCTTAATCCTGGGAAAATAAAGTTGCTTCTAGGTGAGAATATTGAAATAAACATTTGAGGTGCAATCATTGTCAATTGATGATTTGTTGATACTTTACTTTTTTACATTTTGAAAGAATTACTTTTGTGAGGTGCTTTTAAAAAAAAATGTCTTTAGTAAAATTATTTTAAAACAATGATAATTCTGAATACTATATACAAATTGATACCTGATAACCCTACATTTTTATCATGCACATATAACACTTAGTCTCCGCATCGCCTGGGGCTGCCAGCCGCTCCATATCACCTGGGGTTGCCTGCCGCTCCGCATCACCTGGGGTTGCCAGCCGCTCCGCATCGCCTGGGGCTGCCTGTTGCTCCGCAGCGCCTGGGGCTGCCGGCCCTGCTTCGCCTGGGGTCGCCTTCAGCTCTGCTTGGCCGCAGGGGTCAGTGTGGCAGGAGCCCCACCAGAGGGAGCTGCTGGCTATGAAGAAGGGGGAGAGGTCAGGAGACCACCTTCCTCAGCAGCCTTTCCACTGCCAGGACTACCCCGGATGAATGAGTCAGCTTGGAAGCTGTCAGCATTGCCCCTGGCAGCTTTTCCGCTGCGGGAGTGGACCACCACGCTGTCAGCCATACCAGTACCGGCAGGGGAGCTGACAGCATTTTCAGCCATGGGGCCAGTGAAGACTCCCTCCCTTCCCTGGACTGCCCAGGGGGGAGGTGGCCGTAGCCCATTAGGACAGGCATGGCATTTTGCCATGGGTTGTGTTGCCGGGCTGGGTTCCCTGTGAATAAGACGACCTGGACTGCTGGTTTTTTCAGGGGGAGGTACAGTCAATGCCACCTGGAGGATTAAGTGTGCTTTGCATGTTCTGGATGGGGGGGGGGGGGACCCCTAAACCTTGTTTCTTTTTTGCTGAAAAAGTCCCTTGCGTCGACACTGGTCAATACCTTTTATTGAATGTGAATTGTATGTTACGTGTTCAAGTGTGTTCAATTTTAGCCTGGAATAATTCTGGTCGCTGTCTTTGCATATTACATGCCTTTTAAGTCATTGTATCTTCATTGCACTCTTTCTACAGCATGATATAAATGAGGTTTGTGTAACACAATATTCAAGATGAGGTTTAAAATGTATATTTGTATTTAGACACGAGGATTGCACAACACACAATATATGGTGAAAAAAACCCCAAATTGTCTGAACAACTAAAAACTCCTAGTCATGTAAAGTACAGAATAAAAAGGTTGTATCCTGTATAAATCCCACATAATGTACGCCCAGGAATCTTGTTTTTTTCATTTTGAAAAATATGCTGTTGCAACAGTGTTTGCCACTCCTCCTACTTTTTGTGTCGTCTGCAAATTTAACAAGTTTGCTTACTATACCAGAATCTAAATCATTAATGTAGATTAGGAATAGCAGAGGACCTAATACTGATCCCTGTGGTACACCGCTGTTACCACACTCCAAAATGAGGTTGTTCCTCTAATCAGTACTTTCTGTTTTCTACATATATAACCACTCCCTAATCCATATACATGTGTTTCCTTGAATTATTACTGCGTTTCAGTTTAGAATATCTTTTGTGTGTGGACTTATATATATATATAAATATACCATGATATATATATTATATATCGATGTTGCATCCTCAAAAAAATCAAGCAAGTTAGTTCACATGTGGGGCATGTTGTCAGTATCTTCCTTTGTAAAAACTTGTGAAACACACCCACACACACTTTCTCACTTGGCCTTTCACACACACTTGCATTTGCAGTTCTGTGTACTCTTTCTGCGTACTTTAGGCAGGTGTGAAAAAATGCTGTAAAGTAAGAATGCTTTCAAAAATAGACATGTTAATAGTTTATATTTATCAATTAACTAAATGCAAAGTGAGTGAGCAGAAGAAAAATCTAAATCAAATCCATATTTGGTGTGACCACCCTTTGCCTTCAAAACAGCATTAATTCTTCTAGGTACACTTGCACAAAGTCAGGGATTTTGTAGGCATATGGTCAGGTGTATGATTAAACAATTATACCAAACATGTGCTAATGATCATCAATTCCATATGTAGGTTGAAACACAATCATTAACTGAAACAGAAACAGCTGTGTAGAAGGAATAAAACTGGGTGAGGAACAGCCAACCTCAGCTAACAAAGTGAGGTTGCTGAAGGCAGTTTACTGTCAAAAGTCATACACCATGGCATGTCTAAGCACAGCAACAAGACACAAGGTAGTTATACTGCATCAGCAAGGTCTCTCCCAGGCAGAAATTTCAAGGCAGACAGGGGTTTCCAGATGTGCTGTCCAAGCTCTTTTGAAGAAGCACAAAGAAACGTGCAACGCTGAGGACCGTAGACGCAGTGATGAAAGACACATCATGCTTACTTCCCTTCGCAATCGGAAGATGTCCAGCAATGCCATCAGCTCAGAATTGGCAGAAAACAGTGGGACCCTGGTACACCCATCTACTGTCCGGAGAAGTCTGGTCAGAAGTGGCCTTCATGGAAGACTTGCGGCCAAAAAGCCATACCTCCGATGTGGAAACATGGCCAAGCGACTCAACTATGCACGAAAACACAGGAACTGGGGTGCAGAAAAATGGCAGCAGGTGCTCTGCAGGTCAAAATTTGAAATATCTGGCTGTAGCAGAAGGCAGTTTGTTCGCCAAAAGGCTGGAGAGCGGTACACGAATGAGTGTCTGCAGGCAACAGTGAAGCATGGTGGAGGTTCCTTGCAAGTTTGGGGATGCATTTCTGCAAATGGAGTTGGGGATTTGGTCAGAATTAATGGTCTTCTCAATGCTGAGAAGTACAGGCAGATACTTATCCATCATGCAATACCATCAGGGAGGCATCTGATTGGCCCCAAATTTATTCTGCAGTATGACAACGACCCCAAACACACTACGAAAGTCATTAAGAACTATCTTCGGCGTAAAGAAGAACAAGGAATCCTGGAAGTGATGGTATGGCCCCACAGAGCCCTGATCTCAACATCATTGAGTTTGTCTGGTATTACATGAAGAGAGAGAAGCAACTGAGGCTGCCTAGATCCACAGAAGAACTGTGATTAGTTCTCCAAGATGTTTGGGCCAACCTACCTGCTGAGTTCCTTCAAAAACTGTGTGCAAGTGTACCTAGAAGAATTGATGCTGTTTTGAAGGCAAAGGGTGGTCACACCAAATATTGATTTGATGTAGATTTTTCTTCTGTTCACTCACTTTGCATTTTGTTAATTGATAAATATAAACTATTAACATGTCTATTTTTGAAAGCATTCTTACTTTACAGCATTTTTTCACACCTGCCTAAAACTTTTGCACAGTACTGTGTGTGTGTATGTATGTATGTATATATATATATATATATATATATATATATATATAATATATATATATATATATATATATATTGTGGGCGGGTAGGTGCACACGAAGAAAACAGACAGTAGTTTCCAAAACAAAGCAAGTCTTTATTCCAGTATTCTATGCAGCTGGCTCTTATATTGCAATGTCCAAAAGAAAATAAACAGTTCAAACAAGGTTTCAAACAAAAAACAAACCACCAAAGCGAAATTGCTAATGTAAACCAACCGTACCAATAACCCCATCCAGTTGGTGAATAGGTAATTCCACCTGGGTTTTGGGTTTCTTCTTTAGGAACCCTTCTCCTACCCTTATTCTGCAGTCCAGTCCCTTTGCGAATCTCAGCAGCGGACAGGCCGTTCCTCATAGCCCCTGCAGAGAACAGGGAATTGCAGATGCAAAGGACCACCACGTTATCCCGTTCCGATCTTATTGTAGATAATCCTCAGAAGTTCTCAGGCAGGCAAAACAAACAACCCCCCAGACTAGCGGCACATGCTCCCTTTTACCAGCCAGGCATTTGGCCGTTACAGGCTACAGGTGTGGGCCAATTAAGGCCAATGATAGTCTAACAATAGTCAAACCCTAATTGCCTACCTAACCACACCTGCAGCCTGTCGGTCCGTTAACTCCTTGACATCATGGCAGGCATGTATGCTGCCCACAGGTCCATCTGATCATTCCTGGCAACCTCTGTGGGCTCATACCAAGCCTGCCATGAATGACTCCTGGTGGTAAACTTGTGAGCTGGCTCATATAATATATATATATATAATATACTTATTATATATATATAATATATATATATATATATATATATATATTCAATAATCATACATTGACTAAGACAAGACTTAGAATTACCAATTGAAAACTGTGAGACATTATTGTATAAATTGATATATACCTATCTTGATCATTGGACCACATTCTACAACGAGGACTATCTGTATAGACGGGATGGACTGCATTTAAATAACAAGGGAACTAGTCTACTCGGAGAAAAGATCCTCGAGCAGGTTCGGAAGCATTTAAACTAGAAAGGAAGGGGGGAGAAATCAACAAAAAAACAGAAGGGAGACCGCATCAAAACAAGAACAACAACTCAGGTAAGACAACCATTAAATGTATTTATCTAAATGCTAGAAGTATCAGAAACAAAATTCTAGAACTTGAAGCTACTGCACTAACAGGTAACTATGATGTGATAGGTGTTACAGAAACGTGGTTATCTGAGAGTGATGGGGACGAATATAATATTTGTGGGTATACACTGTATAGGAAAGACAGGCAGAGCAGAAGAGGAGGAGGGGTAGCGCTATACATAAGAAACAGTCTTGAAGCCCAGGTGTTAAACCTGGACAAAGAAAATAAAACCGAATCAATATGGGTCAGAATAACAGACAAAAATTCAAAAGGCATAATAATAGGAGCATGCTATAGACTGCCAGATTCAGACGGTGAGCACAATAATCTGTTATACAATGACATTAGAAATGTGTGTAGCAAAGGAGAAGCCATACTAATGGGGGATTTCAACTTCCCCCAAATAAAATGGGAAAACCCGGTGGGTAGCGCGAAGGATGAAATAGAAATGGTGGAAATGACAAATGACTGCTTCCTAACACAATTTGTGAAGGCACCCACTAGAGGGGAGGCATGCCTTGATTTAGTCTTTTCAAATAACGAAGATAGAATAACTAAAACAGAGGTCAGAGAACCACTGGCAAACTCAGACCACAACATGGTCTCATTTGAAGTGTTTTTTAAAACCCCAAAAGTAAAGACTAAAGCTAAGGTTTACAATTTTAGAAAAGCAAACTATGAAGGTATGAAACAGAGACTAACAGAAGTAGATTGGAGTAAAATAGAGAAAACACCCACAGAAGAAGGATGGTTGTTCTTCAAAAATGTAGTACTAGAGGCGCAAAACAATTACATCCCTAAAGTAGACAAATCTAAATGTAAAACTAAATTGCCAAAATGGTTTAATAGATCAATTAAAAAAAATATTCAGCAAAAAAAGGCACTTTACAGAGCATTAAAAAAGGACCAAAAAGAAAGTACGCAGAAAGAGTACACAGAACTGCAAACACAAGTCAAAAAGGAAGTTAGAAAGGCCAAGAGAGAAATAGAAATAAACATTGCTAAGGGAGCTAAAACCAATTCCAAAATGTTTTTCCAATATTACAACAGCAAGAGAACATTCAAAGAGGAGATTAAATGTTTAAGAGATACAAATGGCAAAATCGTAGATGAAGAAAAAAAAATAGCAAATATATTAAATGATTACTTTTCACAAGTTTTTACAAAGGAAGATACTGACAACATGCCCCACATGTCATCCAGTTCCTATCCAGTTTTAAATAACTTTAGCATAACTGAGGCAGAAGTGTTAAAGGGACTAGGAGCTCTTAAAATAAACAAATCCCCTGGGCCGGATGAGATCCTCCCAGTAGTACTCAAAGAAATGAAAGAAGTAATTTACAAACCGCTAACCAAGATCATGCAGCAGTCTCTTGACACAGGGGTGGTACCGACAGACTGGAAAATTGCAAACGTAATACCGATCCACAAAAAGGGAAACAAAACTGAACCAGGTAACTACAGACCAGTAAGCCTGACTTCTATTATATGCAAACTTATGGAAACTATAATAAGATCCAAAATGGAAAATTACCTATATGGTAACAGGGTCCTGGGAGACAGTCAACATGGTTTTAGGAAAGGGAGATCGTGTCTAACTAACTTGCTTGATTTTTTTGAGGATGCAACATCGATAATGGATAATTGCAAAGCATATGACATGGTTTATTTAGATTTCCAGAAAGCTTTTGACAAAGTCCCGCACAAAAGATTAATTCTCAAACTGAACGCAGTTGGGATTCAAGGAAACGCATGTACATGGATTAGGGAGTGGTTAACATGTAGAAAACAGAAAGTACTGATTAGAGGAAAAACCTCAGAATGGAGTGTGGTAACCAGCGGTGTACCACAGGGATCAGTATTAGGTCCTCTGCTATTCCTAATCTACATTAATGATTTAGATTCTGGTATAGTAAGCAAACTTGTTAAATTTGCAGACGACACAAAAGTAGGAGGAGTGGCAAACACTGTTGCAGCAGCAAAGGTCATTCAAAATGATCTAGACAAGATTCAGAACTGGGCAGACACATGGCAAATGACATTTAATAGAGAAAAGTGTAAGGTACTGCACGCAGGAAATAAAAATGTATATTATAAATATCATATGGGAGATACTGAAATTGGAGAAGGAATCTATGAAAAAGACCTAGGAGTTTTTGTTGACTCAGAAATGTCTTCATCTAGACAATGTGGGGAAGCTATAAAAAAGGCTAACAAGATGCTCGGATACATTGTGAAAAGTGTTGAATTTAAATCAAGGGAAGTAATGTTAAAACTGTACAATGCACTTGTAAGACCTCATCTTGAATATTGTGTGCAGTTCTGGTCACCTCGCTATAAAAAAGATATTGCTGCTCTAGAAAGAGTGCAAAGAAGAGCGACCAGAATTATTCCGGGCTTAAAAGGCATGTCATATGCAGACAGGCTGAAAGAATTGAATCTGTTCAGTCTTGAACAAAGAAGACTACGTGGCGACCTAATTCAAGCATTCAAAATTCTAAAAGGTATTGACAGTGTTGACCCAAGGGACTTTTTCAGCCTGAAAAAAGAAACAAGGACCAGGGGTCACAAATGGAGTTTAGAAAAAGGGGCATTCAGAACAGAAAATAGGAGACACTTTTTTACACAGAGAATTGTGAGGGTCTGGAATCAACTCCCCAGTAATGTTGTTGAAGCTGACACCCTGGGATCCTTCAAGAAGCTGCTTGATGAGATTTTGGGATCAATAAGCTACTGACAACCAAACGAGCAAGATGGGCCGAATGGCCTCCTCTCGTTTGTAAACTTTCTTATGTTCTTATGTTCTTATGCATTTTTGATGTCATAAACGTTACCATGACACAACTCACACTGTCACTGCACGCGGAGGTATATAAACAAAACAAACAAAAAAAAAACAAAACAAAAAAAAAAAAAAAAAAAAAACGGAAGGTTACCAAAGTGATTAGTAGTATAGCCTACATCAATGGCTGGGATTTTTTCAATATTCGTTTCGTTAATTCTGCAACCGGTTTGAAATTCCGAATCAGAACCGGTGTCGGATAAAAGCTGAGCAGTCAGGGCTAGGGTCTGCACTGTCATCCTTAAAAACACTGGGTTTAGCCACCAGATGAGCTGTAATTCCAATCCCCATTTGGTATGATTAGACTTTTATTGGTTTGGAGTGGATGGAACTCTGTATGGTTTTATCGTGTTACCAGCAGCTGTATTTTGCTTGATTTTCATCTACAGAGATCGAGTGCAACTACATGCGAGTTGATCTTTTTTTTTCTTATTAGGTATTTTTTAGGTAGTATAATGGATAGTTTAACTGCAACGCTATCCTAATGGTGTAAAGTTTGCTTATTTATTCCATAGGCATCTTTGAGCTTTCTCTTATCAACATCTTTATAAGACTTGGCCTGCTTCATTTTAGTTCCAGTGTACCAGCAGATTATTTTAAAGAAAAAAAAGTAGGTTACAGTATAGAAATCTAGGTAATATATACGTTTAGCCACCTGAGTAGAATGTCTGCTTGTCTATGGATAAATCGCATAATGATCATCTGTTCGAATGTCCTGCCTCAAATATCATGCACGGATAGCTTTCTTCTATTCATAGCGTTTCTGTTATATTTAAGAACATAAGAAAGTTTACAAACGAGAGGAGGCCATTCGGCCCATCTTGCTCGTTTGGTTGTTAGTAGCTTATTGATCCCAGAATCTCATCAAGCAGCTTCTTGAAGGATCCCAGGGTGTCAGCTTCAACAACATTACTGGGGAGTTGATTCCAGACCCTCACAATTCTCTGTGTAAAAAAGTGCCTCCTATTTTCTGTTCTGAATGCCCCTTTGTCTAATCTCCATTTGTGACGCTTGGTCCTTGTTTCTTTTTTCAGGCTGAAAAAGTCCCTTGGGTCGACACTGTCAATACCTTTTAGAATTTTGAATGCTTGAATTAGGTCGCCACGTAGTCTTCTTTGTTCAAGACTGAACAGATTCAATTCTTTTAGCCTGTCTGCATATGACATGCCTTTTAAGCCCGGAATAATTCTGGTCGCTCTTCTTTGCACTCTTTCTAGAGCAGCAATATCTTTTTTTATAGTGAGGTGACCAGAACTGCACACAATATTCAAGATGAGGTCTTACTAGTGCATTGTACAGTTTTAACATTACTTCCCTTGATTTAAATTCAACACTTTTCACAATGTATCCGAGCATCTTGTTAGCCTTTTTTATAGCTTCCCCACATTGTCTAGATGAAGACATTTCTGAGTCAACAAAAACTCCTAGGTCTTTTTCATAAATTCCTTCTCCAATTTCATTATCTCCCATATGATATTTATAATGTACATTTTTATTTCCTGCGTGCAGTACCTTACACTTTTCTCTATTAAATGTCATTTGCCATGTGTCTGCCCAGTTCTGAATCTTGTCTAGATCATTTTGAATGACCTTTGCTGCTGCAACAGTGTTTGCCACTCCTCCTACTTTTGTGTCGTCTGCAAATTTAACAAGTTTGCTTACTATACCAGAATCTAAATCATTAATGTAGATTAGGAATAGCAGAGGACCTAATACTGATCCCTGTGGTACACCACTGGTTACCACACTCCATTCTGAGGTTTTTCCTCTAATCAGTACTTTCTGTTTTCTACATGTTAACCACTCCCTAATCCATGTACATGTGTTTCCTTGAATCCCAACTGCGTTCAGTTTGAGAATTAATCTTTTGTGTGGGACTTTGTCAAAAGCTTTCTGGAAATCTAAATAAACCATGTCATATGCTTTGCAATTATCCATTATCGATGTTGCATCCTCAAAAAAATCAAGCAAGTTAGTTAGGCACGATCTCCCTTTCCTAAAACCATGTTGACTGTCTCCCAGTACCCTGTTACCATATAGGTAATTTTCCATTTTGGATCTTATTATAGTTTCCATAAGTTTGCATATAATAGAAGTCAGGCTTACTGGTCTGTAGTTACCTGGTTCAGTTTTGTTTCTCTTTTTGTGGATCGGTATTACGTTTGCAATTTTCCAGTCTGTCGGTACCACCCCTGTGTCAAGAGACTGCTGCATGATCTTGGTTAGCGGTTTGTAAATTACTTCTTTCATTTCTTTGAGTACTACTGGGAGGATCTCATCCGGCCCAGGGGATTTGTTTATTTTAAGAGCTCCTAGTCCCTTTAACACTTCTGCCTCAGTTATGCTAAAGTTATTTAAAACTGGATAGGAACTGGATGACATGTGGGGCATGTTGTCAGTATCTTCCTTTGTAAAAACTTGTGAAAAGTAATCATTTAATATATTTGCTATTTTTTTTCTTCATCTACGATTTTGCCATTTGTATCTCTTAAACATTTAATCTCCTCTTTGAATGTTCTCTTGCTGTTGTAATATTGGAAAAACATTTTGGAATTGGTTTTAGCTCCCTTAGCAATGTTCATTTCTATTTCTCTCTTGGCCTTTCTAACTTCCTTTTTGACTTGCATTTGCAGTTCTGTGTACTCTTTCTGCGTACTTTCTTTTTGGTCCTTTTTTAATGCTCTGTAAAGTGCCTTTTTTCACTGAATATTTTTTTTAATTGATCTATTAAACCATTTTGGCAATTTAGTTTTACATTTAGATTTGTCTACTTTAGGGATGTAATTGTTTTGCACCTCTAGTACTACATTTTTGAAGAACAACCATCCTTCTTCTGTGGGTGTTTTCTCTATTTTACTCCAATCTACTTCTGTTAGTGTCTGTTTCATACCTTCGTAGTTTACTTTTCTAAAGTTGTAAACCTTAGCTTTAGTCATTACTTTTGGGGTTTTAAAAAACACTTCAAATGAGACCATGTTGTGGTCTGAGTTTGCCAGTGGTTCTCTGACCTCTGTTTTAGTTATTCTATCTTCGTTATTTGAAAAGACTAAATCAAGGCATGCCTCCCCTCTAGTCGGTGCCTTGACAAATTGTGTTAGGAAGCAGTAATTTGTCATTTCCACCATTTAAATTTCATCTGTCATGCTCCCCACCAGGTTTTCCCATTTTATATGGGGGAAGTTGAAATCCCCCATTTAGTATGGCTTCTCCTTTGCTACACTCATTTCTAATGTCATTGTATAACAGATTATTTTGCTCGCCGTCTGAATCGGGCGGTCTATAACAAAATAATAGGAGCATGCCCTTTGAATTTTTGTCCATTATTCTGACCCATATTGAGTCGGCTTTATTTTCTTTGTCCAGGTTTAACACCTGGGCTTCAAGACTGTTTCTTATGTATAACGCTACCCCTCCACTTCTTCTGTCCTGCCTGTCTTTTCTATACAGTGTATACCCACAACGTCCCCATCACTCTCAGACAACCAAGTTTCTGTAACACCTATCACATCACAGTTACTTCTTAGTGCAGTAGCTTCAAGTTCTAAGATTTTGTTTCTGATACTTCTAGCGTTTAGATAAATATATGTATTGGTTGTCTTACCTGAGTTGTTGTCCTTGTTTTGATGCGGTCTCCCTTCTGTTTTTTTGTTGATTTCTCCCCCCTTTCTAGTTTAAATGCTTCTGAACCTGCTCGAGGATCTTTTCTCCAAGTAGACTGGTTCCCTTGTTATTTAAGTGCAGTCCGTCCCGTCTATACAGATAGTCCTCGTTGTAGAATGTGGTCCAGTGATCAAGATAGGTGAAGCTTTCTCGTGTGTACCACATTTTCAGCCATGTGTTTAGATTAATTATTTCCAGCTGTCCATATGGTCCTTTGCAAGCTGCCGGTAGTATACCAGAAAATACCACAGTTTTGGTCTGTCTGTTCCAATGTTGTTTGTGCCGACGACTACTACCGGGTCGTCTCCTGTTCGTTCTAGGAGCCTGTCTACATTTTCAGTGATGTGCTTGAGAGAGGCTCCCAGAAGGCAGCACACTGTTGTAGTAAGGGGGTCCAAACTGCGAATTGAACTTGCTACCTTTACCCTTGGTAGTGGCACTGCTGGTTCGGCTGCCGGTTCTTTCCCCCGATTAGCCTCCTGGAACAGGCTGTGCATCCTCTCCATCATGGCCGTCAGTGACTCCTGGTGCCTCCGCTTCTGGGCATCCAACAGTGCTGCTAAAGTGGTTGGGTCCTTCTGTGATCCCACTCTAACACCAAATGGCGTCAGGTGTAAGTGGTGCAGTGAATGTCGACGTAGTATTTCTCCCAAAAACAGTCAGTGTATTTTAATAATAAATAACAAAAAGAATCCACCTTTTTACCAGCAATGGTATTGGGGGGTACACGGCGGGCTTACAGACACAAAAATAATAATTATCAAAACAATAGTCCGATGGTCGGTCACGCATCCTCCATGCACGAAATAGTGCATGCACCGTTCCGGGAACCATGGTGCAAGGCGTGTTGCTGTGCAGTGAAGTGCTCTGGGGTGCTTGTTGGCTTGGTAGCGACAGCTCCGGGGCGATCAATTCTCCTCTGCAGCACAGAATAAAACACACATAACAAAACCAATAAACTACAGGCTCCGGCCGTCAGGTTATGTAGCTGCTTCCCCTTTGTACCCATGACCTCCTCCCTGCAATCAACTCGTCGCCATGGTTTCTCCAATAGAGTGCCGTCCCGCTGCTGATCGTAATGGAGTCGTTCCTGGTATGTGGAACTATGCGTGCCCCCTAATATGGTCACCTTCCAGTTTCCACCTAACATCAAGGCATTTCTTCCAGGGGCCAGCGTAACACCGTCTTTACACAACGCCCTTTCTGATCGGGAGGGAGAGTTACAGCATCGATCCTTTCTCTCTTTATTACATGGCGATTTCGAGTTGAGTCCTCTGTAATCTATACAGAAGCGCAGATTGCCGTCCTTTTTCTTGGTCAAAACTACCACCGCTGCCCAAGATGACTGGAATGGTTCAATGATATCTCTGCTGAGTATTTCAGTTATGTTGCTGAATAACCGGATGCTTTTCTGGCGATACACTATAGGCTCTCTTGAGTCCAGGCACTTCATCTTTATCAATATGAAACAAAACGGACAACACAGACAAACACGGTGAGCTGATATTTAACTATTATTATTATTATTATTATTATAACCTCTGTCTCCAATCCCATTCTCCACTTACCGAACACACAAGCCCGAGAGTGAAAACATGCTTCTTTTATGCAGCTGTACCGAGACCCGATTGCTAATCAATCATTCAATTGGAGTCGCGGTACAACTGCAAGTGAATTAATAAAGTGCAATTCCCCGTGCTCGCATATTATTACATTTTACATGCACGTGAAGTGCTGTGCAATCCTCCTGCCTAAATACAAATATACATTTTAAACAACTCGTGTTCCTCAGACCCATTTATATCCCATGTACCAATGACTATACACCAACATTAACACACAACACGCAACATATAACATTGAAATACACACAGGGGCAGGCAACATTGACAATTCCAGCAGGGGAAAGGCTGCTGAGGAAGGTGGTCTCCTGACCTTTCCCCCCTTCTTCATAGCCAGCAGCTCCTTCTGGTGGGGCTCCGGCCACACTGACCCTTGCGGCCAAACAGAGCTGACGGCGACCCCAGGCGAAGCAAAGCCGGCAGCCCCAGACGATGTGGAGCAACAGGCAACCCCAGGCAATGCCAGGCAGGCATCCTTGGGCGAAGCGAGGCAGGCATCTCCAAGCGATGACGTGAAGCCATCCTTGGGCGGTGTCGTGCAGGCATCCCCGAGCAATGATGTGCGGGGAGTCAGGACAAGCTGGGGTGCGGGTTTTGGCCCGCTTTTCGGCCACTGCAGTTGGACGGTTCTTCCCCGTGCTTCCCTCAGCAGCCTATGCAAGGACTGAAGAGGACCGCCTGCATCTAGTCCTGATCCTTCTGGTGAAGGGAGAGGCAGCTCCTGCTCCTCTTCTCGTGATGGTCGGGGAAGTGATACCAGCAGACATTCCCCCTCTGCTGGTGGAAAGGGACCCAGCAGGCATTCACCCTCTGCTGGTGGAGGTGGCTCAGGCAGAGGCAGCTCCTGCTGCTCTGCTCCTGGTAGTGGAGGTGGAGGAGGCAGAGGCAGCCCCTGCTGCTCTGCTCCTGGTGGTGGAGGTAACAGAGGCAGAGCTAGCTCCTGTCGGTGGAGGTGGCAGAGGCAGAGACAGCTCCAGCTGCTCTGCTTCTGGCGGTGGAGGTGACGGAGGCAGAGGCAGCTCCTGCTGCTCTGCTCCTGGCGGTGGCGGAGGCAGAGCTAGCTCCTGCTGCTCTGCTCCTGCCGGTGGAGGAAGCAGAGGCAGCTCCTGCTGCTCTGCTCCTGCCGGTGGAGGAAGCAGAGGCAGCTGCTGCTGCTCTGCTCCTGTCGGTGGAGGTGGCGGAGGCAGAGTCAGCTCCTGCTGCTCTGCTTCTGCCAGTGGAGGTGGCAGTGGAGATTTTGCCAGTTTGTTTACTTTTGTGTTCTCTTTGCTCGGAACTTATCTATTTTTTGCAATAATTATTTTACTACTAAATGTTTGAGGTCATCCCTTTTTTCTGTAGTGTATTTATTGAGATCTTGCGTCTGATGCACTGTCGCTTCGCCCTTTCCCCTTTATTAGTAATTCATTTATATTTAATTCAGGGAGGTAATCACGTCGTAGGGATTAGCTTTGTGCTAAGGACAAGTCGTTACACCTTGATACTGAAGTGTGGATATACTAACGCCCAAGCACCACTAAACGTGCACTAGTGACATGTCATTACGTTGGCCCCACACTATGTCTGCGCTTGAGTAACACATGTCCAGTATATTGAGAAGGCCAGGAGTAGCATCTGCCCTAGATGGCCCAGTAACCTCGCCCTCTCAATCACACTACATTCTGACTCCTTTTGACTTGCGTTTGTTGCCAACCGAACGTTCTCCCACCAGACCCCAATCTTGTCTTAATGATGCTCCCTTCCATTTTTCAGTCTTTCCTTATTTGTCTTTTTCTGCCACGTTTACGTGTGCGGTCAAGACTGCCATTAATTTAAATAATTCTTTATAATGTGAACAGTCTTGACCCGGAATTATTAGGTGTGGTAGCCTTTCCGCCACCCTAACTGATAGATGGCATTTTATCGGTCCTACCAATAAATATACATTTAGGGTGGGGTATGTCTCCGTATTTCCATGGACACAGGAGATCGCCATCTGGCCTCGTGGCTGCCATGAAAACACCGCCCAAGAGAGCTGCTCTATATCAAGGTCTGCTCACACCCGGTGTCTACTAATGTGTGGGTTGTCACCTTGCCTAAAACTGCAAGGCCCCTCCCGACCATTTTCCCCGCGCTTACCCACTCCAGATGCACGTCACACTCCATTGCCGATGGGCATGACCAGGCCTGGTGCCCCTGTTGGTTGCATCTAAAACAGATAGACGGAAACATTGGTTAATTTAATGTCTAGTTGCTGTTATGGCAACTAGGCAAGGATAGCAGGGTTGCCCATTGGGGCCGGAGATCGAGGAGGTCTCAGTCCCGGTGGTAGGTGGAGCAGAAAGAGGAGGTGGTGTACAGCTGCTCCAGTGGACGGGAGCTGTGGCCAGGTTGATGTGGACTGAGACCAGGGAGTCCTCGAAATCCTCCGCTAGCTTTATTGCTGTTTGCAGGGTGATGGGGTTGTGGCGCTGTATCCATACGTGGATTACGGCACTGACCACTTGGCAGAATTGCTCTATTGTTATGGCTTTGCCCAGTTGGAGACCCGTTTTCTGGGCGAGGCTTAGCCGGTGCACCATGTTATCACACAACTGCTACGCAACCACCTTGAGGCTTGTATCTGGGGATCTTCGGTACTCCCGGAATTGTACCGTGCGGTTCACCCGTGATGTTGAGCCGGCGTAGGATGGCTCGCTTTACCTGGTAGTAGTCTGTGGCTTTGGTGTCCGTCATGACCTCCCCGATCAGGCAGCATCCCAGCTGGCTCGCCCAGTAACTTCTGGGCCATGACACGGTGATAGCCAACCGCTTGAAAGCGACCAGGTTAGACTCTGGGTCATCCTCTGTCGTCATTTTCATAGTCCGTGCCCTTGGGACCATCATCACAAGTGCCGTTGGTACTACGGTCTGAACCACCAGACCGACCTTTTCCACCAACGCCATGTACTGCTCCTCTCTGTGTCTCTCCGCTTTGACACCACGTGTGGCAAAGTAGTTGACAGTGTGCAGGTGATTAAAGAACAGACAGACAATTGTAATCCAGGTGAAAAGGTTTGTTTTATTTATTTAAGTCCAGTGCCTGATGGGAAAACAAACAGTAAATAATAATGGAGATAAGTAATACAGCGGAGTGTATTAATTTATAATCCCTGTGTTGCCCCGCAAATAATAGTCCTGTTACTGTACACCCACACAGAACACATACACAAATCCGTTGGTGCGTGAATTAGTGCTAGCGGTGCAAATACAGTTTTATTTGTGACAAAGGTACAGTGTTGTCCGGTTTCGTGGTCGCCCCTGGCAATGGCTCCGGAACTGTGTTAACAGTCTGGTAATGTACAAGACAATTACAAACAAACAAAAACAAAACTCATGATTTCTGGCAACAACACATATACTATCCTCCTGGCTTTTACTCATTACAAACCAAATGTGAAGGAAAGATTATGATTCTCCGTCCCCCCTTATATGGTGTCACGCATGACCCCTTTGTAAATGAATGCAGCTGCCTTTACAATTTGCGGCTGCTACATTGTTTCCCTTCCAGGTCAATAAGTTCTTGCAACAGAGCCTCGCCTTTTTCTAGACTGAGTTGACTTCCCGACCCGGGGAACGAACTGTCAAGACAGCCCATTCATAAAAAAACTCTCTCCTCGCTGAGTATCCTCACAGGTTGGGAGGGAGATTTACAACCGAGATTCATTGTATTTCTGTCACAATGACTCGTCTCTGTAAACTAATTGTATTTGATATTGATGTGTAGTGCTAGGATTATTGTATATTACGTATTAAAGTGATTTATTGTTTGTATCATTCTGCATTCAAATATTCAATAAATGCACAAGTATTACGTAACACAGTTTAATAGGCTATTTTTTTTTTTTCAAATAGACGTACATAGCAAATATTCTATCTATATACACACACACACACACACACACAGTGGCTTGCAAAAGTATTCAGACCCTTGACCAATTCTCTCATATTACCGAATTACAAATGGTACATTGAAATTTCGTTCTGTTTGATATTTTATTTTAAAACACTGAAACTCAGAATCAATTATTGTAAGGTGACATTGTTTTGTGGTATTTTTAAGAAAAATAAAAAACTGAAATATCTTGCTTGCGGTTGGATCAATAAGGAAGTGGAAGCTGCATCACACCACCCAGGCACTGCCAAGAAAAGGCCGCTCCTCAAAACTCAGCACTCAAACAAAAAGAATACTTGTGAGAGAAGCCACAGAGAGGCCAATAATCACTTTGAAGGAGCTACAGAGTTCAGTGGCTGGGAGTGGAGTAATGATGCACCAGTCAACCATATCAAGAGCTCTGCAGAACACTGGCCTGTATGGGAGGGTGGCAAGAAAGAAGCCGTTACTCAAAAAGTACCATCTGAAAGCACGTCTGGAGTTTGCCAGAAAGCATGAGAGTGACCCAGCTGCGATGTGGGAAAAGGTTTTGTGGTCAGTTGAGACCAAGATAGAGCTTTTTGGCCAAAACTCAAAGCGCTATGTGTGGTGCAAACCTAACACTGCCCATGCCTCAAGACACACCATCCCTACAGTGAAGTATGGTGGTGGCAGCATCGTGCTGTGGGGATACTTCTCATCAGCAGGGACTGGGCATCGTGTTACAATTGAAGGAAGAATGGATGGAGCAAAATACAGGAAAATACTGCAAGAGAATCTGCTTCAGTCCGCTAAAAAACTGAAGCTTGGGGGAAGTTCACCTTTCAGCAGGACAATGATCCCAAGCACAAGGCCAAAGCAACATTGGAGTGGCTCAAGAACAAAAAGGTGAATGTCCTACAGTGGCCCAGTCAAAGTCCTGATCTCAATCCCATTGAGAATCTGTGGCACTATTTGAAAATTGCGGTCCACAAGCGTCGTCCAACCAACCTGAACAACCTGGAGCAAATCTGCCAAGAAGAATGGGCCAAAATCACTTAGACACTGTGTGCAAAGCTGGTACATACTTATCCCAAAAGACTTAAAGCTGTTATTGCAGCGAAAGGTGGCTCTACCAAATATTAATGTGCGGGGGTTGAATACTTATGCAAGCAAGATATTTCAGTTTTTTATTTTTCTTAAAAATATTTCCCAACATAAAACCAATGTCACCTTACAATAATTGATTCTGAGTTTCAGTGTTTAAAAATAAAATATCAAACAGAACGAAATTTCAATGTACCATTTGTAATTCAGTAATATGAGAAAATTGGTCAGGGGTCTGAATACTTTTGCAAGGCACTGTGTGTGTGTGTGTGTGTGTACACGGGCAATGCCGTTATGTAATAAAAAAACACAACAAAAAAAAACGTTTGTTTGCCAAACCACAGATACTCAAATTAGCCAACTGCGTATTTTTCTGAAATATCTCTAGGTAGAATTCTTTTGTTTTGGCAGCTTGTGGTACAGGGATCTGCTGTACTTTAAGGTATTCAGTTATTAAAAGGGAGGTTTACAGCCGGTAGGTCTACAGCACATTTAACATTGGAGGGTTTATTACACACACAGCTTTGGGTCTGAATATGGCTTTTTTAGCCTAACAGATTCTGAACCATTGCCATGGTTTTAGCCCAAAAAGTATTGTTTTTTATTTATTTATTTATTTAAACCCGACAGCAGTAAGCAGATTCTGTATGTACAAGCTTTTCAGACAAAACACATCATTTAAAAACACTAGACAAACTTTTTTGGGGAAAAAAAGGATTGTGAGCCACAGAAAGCATTACTAACTTCCTTAAATAATGTGAACTGGACATTTACTTCTTTTTTTTTTAAAGGGGTGCAAACTTTGCACTGAAGCAAAAACTTCCATTATGTTCTACTGATTTACTGACACATCCCCTCAAGCTCAACTAGGCCATAATTCAGGTCTGATCAACCAGTTAAGTGTCCTGAAGTTTTGGTCATATTTTACACCAAAACATACAGTAATAATCCCAAAAGGCTCGCCAATGTATTTGAAAGGTCTGCCCAGTTTGTGAGCTGATTGAGGCTTGTGTTCCAACCACACTGGATGTCCGGGGTTGAGCTGGTATGCACTGCCCCATTATCGTGCTTTCCACTGCCTAAAAACAGAAAAGTACAATAATTATGCGTTTTTTATACTACTTTAATACGCAAAACGTACAATGAAACACTCTTTTTGTAAAACTTTATGTGGTCCATGATATAGTAACAGCAGTATCGTTCATGAAAGGACTATTCACAAGTCATTATAGTTGTGTGTAGTTTACAGCCATTGCAACATTCTTCATCTAAATCACAAAGATGTGAATTTCAAGAGGCAGTGGCCCACAATTGTGCCTAAATTTATACGGATAAACAAAAAATGATTTACAAAATACTGCCTAGTAAACTGTAGTGTTTTTGCCCTGTGTGCTTGTCTAATTCTAACTGCCTATTCACAAAAGCTGACTTAAGTCTAAGACTGTCCTAAGTCGGCAGATTGACTTGAGTTTTATTCAGGAACAAGTCTTAACTGAATTTTGGTCTTAAGTAAGGTCTTAATTTTAAGACTACCCTGGAGAGGATTAAGTCCAGATCTGCCATTGAAAAAAAACTTCCCTCTATCTTCACGAGAGGCTATTGTTGCCGTATGCACGTAGTGTCTCTCAGCTCAGCCATGGAAGACTGTAACTCCTTTAGAGTTGCCATAGGCCTCTTGTTGGCCTCCCTGACTAGTGCCCTTCTCGCCCGGATACTCAGTTTTTTAGGACGGCCTGTTCTAGACAGATTCACAGTTGTGCCATAGTCTCTCCATTTCTTAATAATGAACTGTACTGTGCTCCGAGGGATATTCAATGCCTTGGAAATGTTCTTATATCCTACCCCTGATTGGTGCTTTTGAAGAACCTTATTCCAGATTTGCTTTGAATGTTCCTTCGTCTTCATGATGTAGTTTTTGTTAGGAAATGTACTAACCAACTGTGGGACCTCCCAGAGACAGGTGTATTTAAACTGAAATCATGTGAAACACCTTAATTGCACACAGGTGGACTCCATTCAACTAATTATGTGACTTCTAAAGACAATTGGTTGCACCAGAGCTTATTTAGGTGTGTCATAGCAAAGGGGGTGTATTCTTTCCCCCCAATGCAACTTATGTTCGTGTTGTAAATATTTTTGTAATTTAATTTAGAACATTTGATAGATTTTTATTTTTTCACTTTGACCATTCGGGACGTTTTTTGTGTTGATTCATGAAAAACTACCTAAATTAAATCATTTTGATTCACATGCTTGTAGTCACAATAAAATGTGGAAACAAGTCCAAAAGGGGTTCATACTTTTGAGAGCCACTGTGATCTTGTAAATACAACTCATTCTAATATACACAAAAGCACAAGAAACGATTATATTTTTTACATGCAAAGCATGTGTATAAATTAAACGGATACTTGGCTTCCCCGCTGTAGTAACTCTGATTTAATTTTTTCTGGCTGCTTCGTTGTTTTCCTCTGTAGCTCTCAATCTCATTTTCCTTGTGGCAGTGTTAAATTCTCCCTCTGATTTGCCCTTTGTATTTTTTTCTCTCGTTTCCTTTAACGCTTTTTCTCTGCTTTCCCATCTCATCTTTGTCTTTTTTCTCTGCTCTCACTTTGTCTTCTGCAGGTCATTTCCCCTTTTTACGAACTCTCCAGTAACATTCTCCCCTGTTCATACCGTTCTTGTCCTCATAGAATACAAGTACTGCATTACTCCCGGTATCTACTTGTCGGTACCCCAATTGGATCTCTGAGAACACCTGGGTTCATCAGAGCTTTTAGAGGTTTTAGTAACCCCACATTATAGGCGGTACCTGTAATTCGTTTGGAGGGGTAACCAAGTCTTCTACAGGGCAAAGTCAGGGAAATTAATACAGGGGTGGAGGCGATCTCGATGGAGGGTTCGTACTGGAAAAGGCCTTTTTGTATAACTCTGAAATGTACATTATTTTTCAGTTTTTGGTAACCGAAACTTTTTTTTTAACCTCTGGCAGTTTACCGCTTACCTTTGTACCATTTCAGGTTATTCACTGGACTTGAACTGCTTAAATTTCAATAAAAATCTGGAGGAAAAATGGGGGTGTTTCTAAAACCTTTTGACCGGTTATAGTTATGCTGTGCGTTTTGTTTCGCCAGATACAATTGAAATTTGAATCGCATTCTGCCAGTGTAAGAATTAAGTGTAGAAGTCTTAATTTCAAAGCAATTCACACGTTTCTGATCAATAAGACCTGGCTAAATTTATAATTGTGCACATAGAAAACTTCCAGCGTTTGCTACGTGTTTGTTGAAGTACTATCCCTTAGTTTTAGGATTATCCATGGTTTCCAAAGGTATCATTGCAGCAGTGAGGCCTCAACTCGAACGTTACTTCTCTTCTTGGCTGAACTGCTTTCAGTTGCTCTTTAAAACATCAGTGAGTCCGTCCGCTTGCTTTTTGTTTTTGGGCAATAGACTTCTGCAGTAGATTTCTGAAGCAGTATGGCGATTGTACTTTTTTTTCTTGAAAAATCTAGTCACATTTAGAAAATCTGTAAGATTCTTCCTTCGAGCCCTGTTCTCGTGTTCGTCTTGTTTATCCCTAACTTTTCCTGACAGTCAGTTTAGTTCGGTATCCTCTAACTCCATAATCCTGTTGTTCGCCTCTGTCAGCTTGCTAGTTAGGTTGTCCACTGAATCTTTTTACCTCGGTGTTGGATTTTAATAGTACTTCTAGTACTGTTTTGATATGCGTAGCTCTTCCGTCACTGACTCGCTGTTGACAGTTATTGAAGTTTGTCACGGCTGTACTCTGTCCAGGATAAGTCTGGGGCGAGTTGTTTTGTTGTGTTTCTATATTTGTTGTGTTTTCTCTTTGGTTTCTTTCTGCTGTTTTCCTGACATCCTAGATTCTTTTTTATGCTTTTTGTTAGAAATTTAAACGTAATCTAATATATAACACCTTCACCTTAGAGCTTTCTACTCCTTCTGTCTCGCACCGCTGTGCATCATGTGACTCTCTCGTATTGACCATTCTGAAGCAGATGGAAAGCTTTATATATTCCGCCAAAAAGAAAGCATCATAATAACTATGAACCAAACTAGTGGATAGATTCCTGCTCTGTTTTCTGAAAATCAGTGGGAAAAACAGGTGCAGAAAAAATGGTTGAAATAAGGCATTACAAGCCCTATCCTCCAGCTGATCTCTTTTGAAAATAACCTCTGAAGTCATTACTTGTGTGTTTTTTTTCCTTGTTCATGTTCTCAGTTTTCAGCATTGATAATTTATTCAGCCAAACTGGAGTCTTTATTGAAAGATAATTTAAACATGTTAATTGTGCATCAGTTTGGCGGTAAACGGTGAGGCTGTGCTGTTGTATGTATTAATCAACTTTTGCAGTCCATTTATTCAGCGCTCTTGCCAGGCGCGCGTCAGGTCCAAATGGACACTCCAGAGTACTGTATCTACAGCCAAGCCCCACCCCTTGTTTGCTGTATTTTTCACATACCTCTTTATAGACATGCATACTGATAAATCCTCTCCTGATCACTTGTTTTTATCACCAAACTCCTCAATAATGTGATCCAAGTCATTATTTTATTACTATAACATCTCAAAAAGCTCTGCAAATGTCAGTGATATTCTTTGAGCGCTGGATGCAGAAGCAGCTACCTCCTTTGTTATGTCCGTGTTATCTCTGTAGTGCATTGGGCTATGAGATACGCCCTTTTTTTGGTCTCACTCAGCCATTGAAAGGTTTTCTCAGCTTTTTCTGTAGAGAAAAAAAAACTAGAGACCTGTGCTTTACGTCTTTTTGATGATGTCAGACAGGGTCCGACATCGGACTGGAAAAGGAAAATTGTAATGTCAGACCTGGTCCGACATCCGACATAGGACAATTTACAATAAGGTTAACCACCTCTTTGAATGTTCTCTTGCTGTTGTAATATTGGAAAAACATTTTGGAATTGGTTTTAGCCCCTTTAGCAATGTTCATTTCTATCTCTCTTGGCCTTTCTAACTTCCTTTTTGACTTGTGTTTGCAGTTCCAAGTACTCTTTCTGTGTATTTTCTTTTTGGTCCCTTTTTAAACGCTCTGTAAAGTGCATTTTTTTCGGTTTTACGGTAAAGGCATCACAGCATCTGTCATTTCCTTTTGTGCACCCCCCCCATGGGGGGGGTAGTTCTTTTTAAATGTCCTATCATAAGAACATAAGAACATAAGAAAGTTTACAAACGAGAGGAGGCCATTCGGCCCATCTTGCTCGTTTGGTTGTTAGTAGCTTATTGATCCCAAAATCTCATCAAGCAGCTTCTTGAAGGATCCCAGGGTGTCAGCTTCAACAACATTACTGGGGAGTTGGTTCCAGACCCTCACAATTCTCTGTGTAAAAAAGTGTCTCCTATTTTCTGTTCTGAATGCCCCTTTTTCTAATCTCCATTTGTGACCCCTGGTCCTTGTTTCTTTTTTCAGGCTGAAAAAGTCCCTTGCGTCCACACTGTCAATACCTTTTAGAATTTTGAATGCTTGAATTAGGTCGCCACGTAGTCTTCTTTGTTCAAGACTGAACAGATTCAATTCTTTTAGCCTGTCTGCATATGACATGCCTTTTAAGCCCGGAATAATTCTTCGCAGCTAGCCTTAAAGCATCTGCCCAGCGCAAGATCGTGGAATTCATTTTTACAGCTATCAAAAAAGGCCTTCCATTGTCCCATCCCTTTTCTGACACCTGTCAAAAGGTACCAACTTGTAGAGACATAAAAAGCAGTCAGAAAGCGATGGTCCCAAAACTTTACTTTTACTGGCATCTGCAATTCTTTGACTGCACGTTTGTAGTGCACGTTCGTAGTCATATTCTTTCTGCCATCCAGGTATTGCTTTAAGTAGACTAGCGTCAAAACACAGAAAAGATGCCTGACTTGGGTCAAAAATGCAAACAGCGCTTAAAAAGTAGGCAGCAGGCTGTTTAAATCGAGGTGGCTTTAACTGGTCGTGCTTGTAGTACTGATTTAACTTTGCTGCGATTGACTGGAACACTTCTATGCGGCGGTTTTCGGCTTGGCAGCCTGAAAGTTGTTGCGATGCCATATCCTCAACCCAGCTTATCAGATCAATCACTTTGTTGTATGCTTGGTGGATAGAAACCTTCCAACTTTCAAACCAAGTCAGAAGCTGCACGAACCTGCTTGCATTTTCAGCCACAAATTTCACTTGGTCAGATATGTCACCCTGTTTTAAAAGATCATGGATTTTAAGCAAAGACTGTGTGCCTGGTGTGACTTCAAGCTCGTCACAAACAAATTGCTGGTAGTACTGTATTTTCTTTGCATGGTAACTCACTGCATTAAACCAAGAATTCCACCTCGTAATCACTGGTTCTGGTGGAAGCGACACTGCTGCAGGAACTTTGTCACTGATTGCAATTGACTCCCGGGATTGTAATTTACGATTTGGACAATGCTTAAATGTTTTTTTTTTAAAGAAGAAACCAGGATATCCACATCAGGGAAACTTGTGTATGCCAGACATCACTAGCCAAGGAAAGAATATGTGCATTGCAGGTAAGGTGAATTGCCAAACCGCGTTTGCAGACTCAAGCTGAACGTCCAGGCTCTGCTGTAAAAAACCGTGTCAGGTCGTTGTTGCATTTCCAGCTGGCAGGTACAAATTTTTAATGTGTCAGTATATAACAATCCTGTGAGTCTGTTGCTTCAGACCCGCTACAATTGCAGATTTTAACAGACTCAACGTGCGAAGCAATTCATTCTGGTAAATAGTCCTTGCGACGTTTGTTTGCAAACGGAAAACTTTTTGCAAAAAACGTTGGAAAAAATGCAAAACTTGCATTTGCTACGTGTTTTTTGAAAGTACTCTCTTGGTTTTTTGATACGATTATCGATTTTTCCCAAAGGTATCTTGGCAGCAGAAGGCCTCCACCTATCTCGAAATCTTGCTTTCTCAACTATATAGATTAACATAGATTACTAACTATGTCTGATTTATACTAACGTATTCATATATAATGTACGATTTAGTGTAAAATATTAAAATTACAATGGTTGTTTCAAAGAAACGTAATGATGACAGAATGCTCATTCACAACTATTTTGTGTTTTGAATGTTTTTATAACTGTTTTGATGTTTAAAATATACATTCAATTTATAATACTGAAAGTTCAAACACAGTGAATAAATTAACAACATGGACAAAACGCTATAGATACTTTCCCAGAGTGGCTCATCCATTAAAGCTGGGAGCGCAGGATGAGTCGCGCAGGTTTGCATCCGAGCTGTGAAAAGAGGCTGTGCTCTTTGCGTGGGGACTAAACCGAGACTGGCATCATATTGACTCTGACATTCCCTTTGGTAGGGGGATGGGAAACCATCAGTGGACTCGTTCGCCTCCTCACCGTGCAACAGCGAACACTGGTGGCCAGACACTGAGCACATTTAGAGGGTATCAAATAGCATAGCCACCTAATCTCTGTCTCGACCTCCCCGACCGCTGGATTTGCTAAAGGCGTAAAATTCTGGATTGCTCGGCGTAAAAGCGATTCTGGCTTTAGGCTTGTGAGATCGGAGGACGCTCACATGCCCTCAGAACATCTGTGCTGTGTGGGGACTCGCTGTGGTGAGGAGAAAAAACATAATTGGACAGTTCTAAATTGGGGGGAAAAAAAAAAAAAAAATATATATATAAAAAAAAAAAAAAAACATATATGAAAATGTACAGAGAAGGTATTCCTGGCGCCGGACTGTTACATATGGGTGGTGGTTAGGGCTGTGGTGGAGACGGTCCCCTCGTCTCCTCCTTCGGCCAAGGTGGTCCGGGGTCCTCAGGCTCTCAGGAGACCCTGATTTACTGTATTGACTTGGATACATGCGGTACTTTGGTCATTAAGAATGTTTGTTTTTTCTGCCTCACAAAAATTTTGGATTGCCACTTAAAACCTATCCTCTATTCTCTGTAGGAACCTTTCAATAATTAACTACTGATTTAATGACCCCATCTGGGGTTGATTAGTTCTCTCAATTAAATATTTAAATTGACGTGTTTCAAAGATCGAGGATTCCTAAAATTAGTTATTTTATTAATATTAATACACAAATAATAAACGAAATCAGAAGTCAGAAAGTAAATATCGTAGTCTAAGCACTCTTAGTCTCTAAGCACAAAACACAATTCCAAAGCTCTCACTACATTCATGCCTGACTAGAAGGCAGTTGAAATATGACACCACCTGTCTCCACACAAACAGCAAGCAAGCAGGCTGTGACGTAGCTATTCCCTCTCTCACACACACGCCCACATCCAATGCACAGAGTACATCTGAGATAATGCAGACAATCTTAAGAATATATCACATTATGCTTATTAATGGTGTATAGATTAAGGATATGGCAAGTTTACTTTTAAAGAAAATCTTCATACAACAATATGAGGTAGATTACTTATAGTTACTTCATCAAGTTTCACTAAAAGTTATTTCACATGCAAAGTGTGCAAACTAAATAATTAACAGTTCAATTCTATGTGAATGTGTTACAATTAATTAATTTAGTTCCATGAAAGGAAAATGCAACTGGAATTATACTCAACGGTTCCTTGAAGCTTAGACTTTTGGTCTGCTGGTTTGGAAACTCAATCTGTTGAAGTGTCCAGTACAAAACTCTCCTCTCAGCAACAAAGTCTTCAATCCCACTTTTGGATCAAACTCTGCAACAAAGCTTTCAATTCTCGATAGAATCAACAAACAGCTGCAACAAAGTCTTCAGTCCTCGGTATAGGATCCACAACAGCACCCGTCCGCTCTGTCCTCTTCTCTGAATCTTTAGCTACGCAGGTAGCAGGGCACAGTTTCTTTTGGATACTGTGGTTTTAGGTGTACAGCAGACCCAGACTGGTTTGTCTGATAACAGTCGCTGTAAGTTTTACAGCAGTCTTCCAGCCGGGCCTCAGTCTCGTTGCTTGTGGTCGTTGACTCGCTTGCAGCTTGCTTCCTCGTCTTGGGTCCATTCCAGGCAGAGTCCCGGAGTTGCAGCTTTGCTTAGCAGAGTGACAACACCTTGTTCAGCATTCGATGTGGAGCACAAAATGTTCAATTTCACTTAGATTTTTATAGTCTTTTCACTCTGCTGAGTAGCCACTTTCATGAGATCATTTGTGTATCTTGCCTTTTCAACTCACGAAGCTTGGAGATTTGTCCTTTATCTGCTTCCTTTCGTCCAACAGCTTGTTGCAGTTGGGACTGGTTGACATCTATACTTTGTCTTCGTTGCACCGAACAGCCTGTATTTGCAGTTTTGCAGTCTCTTCATTGTCCTTTCAGCCTCACCCAGTCCAGATGCCCCCCTCCTAGCCCTGGTCATCTTCAGGTCAGTATTCCTGCCAGGAACCAAGGGGCCTTTTTTTCTTAAGACAGCATTGGGGGCCCTTTTTCTAAGAACACAGCAGTGTTGTTTGGTTTCCAAAGACATTAAACTGGTCAATATTTGACCAGTTGTATCATTAAACATGTTAAGTATTGTCCTTCAGGGAATGTAGTGTCCTACATCTCTTAATAAAACCTGAAAAACCTATATAGGATCAGCCCATGTGTCACTGTAATGTTCACTTTTTTCTGTAGGCAAAGAGCCAGCAATAAACAATGTAGGCAGCCTGACTTTGGCGAGTAAACAAGCCAGTGTCTGTCTATTGTGCAGTACTGTTCACTGCACACCTGTACCAGGAGACTTTAAATCATCATCGAAGATCGTCATCAGTGGAAACTCTGAATAGTCAACTTTCAGACCCGGGTTGACATGGGCCAAACTGTATCATAGCTCATACTATGGCAGAGGTCAGGGTCTGGCATTTCTGAAAAGAAAAAGATCTGTTGGCTAAGGCTCCCCCGAGTGTCTCATTTGAATGCAAAGTTCGCATCATCTGGCTGACTTGAAGTAGCCTTCTGTTCCATTCAACAGTGGCATCATCATCAGCAATCGCAAAATCATCACATTATTAGCTTGTGTGTCCCAGTACGGTGCCTTTGGAGGAGCTGTCGCTGTCGGCCTGTCCATCGCAAACTCCAGTTTGTTTCTGCAAGAGTTTTCCGATTCACTCACAGCCGCTTCCTGTGGTATTGGTGTTCGTGAAAAGTCAAGGAACACATGATGATGCTGAAGCAAGTGTTTTTTTTTTTTATATTTCCCTTTCTTTTCATTTTTCGCCACCCGATTTAACTTTTCTCCTCTCCATGGTTAATTACCCACACACGTGCGACACAATCAACAACAACGTCAGACAAGACACGAACTTTGTATGCAATAAGGAGGATTTTGTTATTATTTTTAAAGCAGTAGAGGAAGAGAACATTCTAGGAGCCATTTGCCCACTTAGATTAGCGAGATGGATTAAAAGCAAGATGGGGGGTGTGAAACAAATTAAGAAATCGTCAGATGGGAGAATGTGATATTTTGTAAAAATAAGGAACAAAAGAGACGGCATTAACGGTTATATCATTTGGGCAAAACGATAATTGACAGTTTATATACTAACAATGTTAAATTGGGTAAAGGGAGTGATTTATGGTAATTCATTGGATACAAATTTGGAAGACCTACTAGGATGCATTAAGCAAGGGAAAGTCAGAGATGCAGTAGGATTAGTTTTGAATATAATGGAAAAAACACACCCACTATAGCTGTGACTCTTACTCTTGAAGGATCTACTTTGCCAGAAAGAGTATGTATAGGATATCGTTATATCCGGTTAAACCGTATATTCAGGCACCACTTTAGATGTTTTAAATGTGAAAGGTTTGGACATGTAGCAGGGATTTGCAGAGCTAAGCAAAGGTGTCCAAAGTGGGGAAGTGAACATGATTATGGGAAATGTGCAGGATGACAGTAATTAAATGTTGTGCTTCTGGGGGTAATCACAGTGCAGCGTAAGGCTAAAAGAAGTACAAAACATAAAACCAAAAGGAACATTTTTAATGCTGAGGCACTTCAGATTGTTAAACGTAAATTTTGTAACAAGTAGAGATCAAGTTGGTGGTTCTGTGTCTGTACATCTCAGATAGGTGCAGTAATTACTAAAGCATTACAGGATTTAAGTATGATACATTGATAGTAAGTCTCTGTTTTTTGGGTTTATGATGGAAGTGATTAATTGTGCTGCACAAATGGAAAAAGAGGACTGAGAAGAAAAAAAATCCATAATGAAAACTGCAATGAAGTATTTAATTGTATCAGGCATAATGTGTTTACACAGGCATGTCAATTTGGTTGATAAATGTAGCCAGCAGTGTGAAGAGTCAACTTAAAAATGCATGGATATGTTCATAGGTGATAGAATGCCAGAAATTAATCGCAAATGGCCAGGAATTTATTGATTAGTGAGCAGTACAACATTTTCGTCAAATGATTTGTGTGCAGAAATCTTGGTTAAAGGGACAATTGAACAAACATGTTGCTGTAGGGTCGCAAAATGAAGTGCAGAGATGATCAGAGACAATCGATCACACTGATCGTTGCATCAAAGGTTTATTGCAGTGGTCATCAAAATACAGAGCGCTCCGGAGAATAACAGTCACTTCATCATTAACTAGTGTATTCTGCCGGGGTAAAGCACATAGATGGGTTATATAGTTTCTACATAAAATCCCCTGCTCCTATCAGGATTTGGCACGCAGCAGACAATTCATCCATCCCTACCCCCTAAACTCATATAATTTACGACCTAGCAAGCAAGCAGGCATTGCCCTTCTTCTACCATCCCCCCACTGCCCC